>NC_050578.1:129233433-129245933 GCF_011100635.1 Trichosurus vulpecula | reverse complement strand
TTATTCCCTCCCACCCCCCACCAACCCCCCCCAGAAGGCTACAATATAGTTTAGATATATTTCTCGATATATACATATGCATACAGATATATACATACACTTATACATATATACATGCGTATATAGACATATACTTTCCCAAACATACTCTACTCCTGATCTTTGTTTTTATGTTTGTACATATCTCCTTTCCTATCCCTCCTGCCTCCTCTACTTTACTTCTACCCACTATATTGCCCTCCTATTACTTGCCTACCCCCCTCCTCCACCAACCACCCTCCCCTCCAAGGATCCTTCCCCTACCCTCCCATCCCCATTGCCTAAACACCTTTTACCTATTTCTTCATTCTCCCCTCTGAAAATCCCTCCCTTGTCCCAATCCCTTCCTTGTCCTCTCCCCCCTCACTATAACCCTACCATTTTATTTCTTCTAAATTTAGAAGACTTTTATACTTTTCTAAATATATATGTATTTTTCCCTCTTCATTCCCCATGAAAGTAGTTTACCAGAACTACCAGCCCCCCTTCCCCATCTAAATCTTCTGTATCCTTTCTTCCTCTTGTACTTCTTTTGTATAAAATAGTTACTCTTTTTTAGCTGTTTGCAAATGGTTTTACTTTTCTAATTCATATCATAGGTTTACCCCCCTCTTTCTTATGAACTCGACAATTATTAATAAGAATGTTAGACATAGATTTTATATTTTATGTTATGTAAAAGGTAAACAGTTTTTGCATGCAACTAGAAAATAAGATACACAGGCAATGGGGCGTAGAAATTTATCTTGCCCCAGAAGAAAGGAAGGGAAAAGGGGATGGGAGGGGAGTGGGGTGACAGAAGGGAGGGCTGACTGGGGAACAGGGCAACCAGAATATATGCCATCTTGGAGTGGGGGGGAGGGTAGAAATGGGGAGAAAATTTGTAATTCAAACTCTTGTGAAAGTCAATGCTGAAAACTAAATATGTTAAATAAATAAATTTAAAATTAAAAAAAAGAGAAAATGGCAAAGTGGAAAGAAAAAAAAAGGTAAACAGTCTGTCTTCATGAATCCCTTATAATTAGTCTTCGGTATATACCTTATGTTTCTCTTGGTTCTTATATGTTGAATCTTCTATTAAATTGAGGATTTTTTAACAAAATTTTGAAAATCTAAAGGTTTGTCAAATGTCCTTTTTTTTTCATTCAAGATAATACTGAAATTTGAAGGGTATGATATTTTCGGCCGGAGCCCCAGGTCTTTTGCTCTTCGATATATTTTGTTCCAAGACCTGCAGTCCTTTAATGTCTCTGCTGCTAGGTCTTGTGTAATTCTAATTGTGGCACCATCATATTTAAATTGTTTTAATCTTGATGCTTTTAATATTTTATCCTTGAGCTGGGGGTTTCAGGATTTGACTATGATATTCCTATGGGTTTTCCTCATAGAATCTCTTTTAAGTGGTGCTCAATGGATTTTCTCTATTTCTACTTCCCTGTCTTGATCTGATGCTTCAGGACATTTTTCTTTCTTTATTTCTTGTATTATTGTATCAAGATTCTTTTTTTGATCATGACTTTCAGTTACTCTGATTATTTTTATATTTTCTCTTCTTGATCTATTCTCCAAACCTATTGTTTTTCTTATGAGATGTTTCACTCTCTCCTCTATTTTTTCATTATTCACGTTTTGTTTAATTATTTCTTGATCTCTTGTAATTTCACTGGCTTCACTTTGCCCAGTTCTCATTTTCAAGGCGTCATTTTCCTCCCTGAGATTCTGGATCTCCTTTGCTAATTGGTTCACTTTCCTTTCATAACCTCCTTGTTTTTCTTGTATTATTTTTATTATTATTTTAGTTTTTCCTCCATCTCTGTCATTTGATTTTTAAAGTCTTTTTAAAGATCTTCTATAAATTCTTTTTGGGCAAGTGACCATTTGATATTGCTCTTTGGGGGCTTCTTTACTTCAAAAGCCTCCTCTGAGGATGAACCCCAGTCATCTCTATTCCCATAATAGGTCTCTATGGTTGGATTCTTTCTCCTTTGCCTGTGCATTTTTTTTTTGGTGGCAATAACTTGATTTTTGTAATCACCTCTAGCCCTGGGGTATGGGAACTTGTGTCTCATGCCCCAGATCTTCAGTTCTCTCCTCTAGCCTGGAACCAAAGCCAGACCTCCAACCTCCTGTAAGTGCCCATAGCCAGGGGCTTTCTGCACCACTGCTTCTGTACTCACTGGGGTTATAATGGTTCCTTCTCACCCCCACCTCTCTTCACAGCACAGCTGGGTCTGGTGTTCCTTGTCAGCAGAGGTGCCCGCAATCTTCCTGGGCTCAAATGCATGACTCCCCTCACTATCTCGGTGTGAAAAGTTCCAGTGGTTAGGGCAGAGGCAGCCTCTCAAACCAACTAACCCCAGGGCTTGCCGCTAGTTGTTTAAGCGGCTTGCTGGCTTGTTGTTAAAACTGAACCTAGCCTGGAGGTGTTTACTCCTCCCTGGGACCAAACCTGATCCTGGGATTTTTCTTCAGATCTTCTCAACCTGTCCCAGGAAGATCCTGGTTGTGTCCCTATTATTCTTTGTCTCCACCCACACTTTATTCCCCCCAAGGTGCTATTTTAACTCTTTTGTGGCAGAAAATCTTGAGAGCTTGGAATTTTCTGACCTACTCTGCCATCTTCCCAGAATCATCCCCAGATGTGGCAGTGTTACTTTTATTGGAGCCAGATGTGAAGCCCACTTACCATACTCTGAGATGGGCTATTTGAGGCCAGAATCATTCAGAGGTCTTTGAGGGCAACTGGACAGGTGGTCTTCATGAATTCCAGACTGAGATATGTATTTCAGAGCTTCTGTATCTTTATCTAAAGATTGGTCTTAATGAGTATGTGAGTCAAACATCTTGTGGAAACTGCCTTATTATTTTCAATCTTTGCTTATTCACAGGGAGAGTACTTAGAGCCTGGTGACAAAGTATTACCTAGAACTTCTGGGTTTGGACTGTGCTGTTCAGAGATTTCTGAGACACTGGGCATCATTGACAGATATGTTATTATACATGAGTGAGAAGGTTAATTTGTGAAGACTTCACAGGGTAAGAATATAGGGGCTACTCTCTTCTCATATTTCTGGAATGGGAAATGTCTGAGGGAGCAGGAGAGGCTTGGAATTTAACTTTGCAGTGACTTAGCTAACTTCTGGAAAGTCAAGGCCTGAAGATATAGGTACCCTTCCCTTCCCCCTCTCTCAGTGCTAGCACAAGAATTTTACCAAATAGGAAGATAATGGACTCCCTGTGAGCTGTTTGTTCTCTGCTCCAGGAAGGCCCCCTCTCCTTCCTCATCCCTTCTCTTTAGCCATATCATCGCCACATTAGTAGCCAAATAAGGAAAGCATGTATGGATTGGCTCTGTAATTTCGTGCCTAGATGTGTCTGCCTCCCAGACAATGGTGAGAAGGGATAAAGGTGGGTGGGAATCTTTGCATTAAGAATATATCTAGTGCTGCATTTCCTTTGTACTTTGCCTCCCTCCACCAGTTTCCTAGCAAAGGCAACACCCAAATCTCACAAGGTTTATAAAATAAATTCACTTTGCTTCTCCTAAATATGTCTCTCTCATTATTTGAATTTTCCATCCCATACATACATATTTCTTACTATATGTTATTTCTTTGATTACCAATTCTATGCTAAGAGTAAAAGTTGTGTATGAAATTAAGCATTTTGCTTCTCTGAATAATTGACACAGATATGCCAATATCACACGACTAGGATTCACAATACAGCCAGAAGGAAGTGGCATTTACCACTGGGTAGGGTCATCAGAGTTGATTTCTGATTGGGTAAAGCCTTGAATTCACACATTCCTGGATAACCAGGTACTTCCTGGTAGAGAGAAATAGAGCTGAGCAATAACAAACAGGTCCCTGACTCTTTTAGAACCTTAGAGGGCTTGAAATGAACACCAGTTCCACTCAGCAGGGTGTTTACACATAACTTCTAGATAAATGAGAGACTCCTAAGGGCCAGATCCTTTCAGCTGAACATCATCAGATGAGTAGGTATTGATTCTACCTAGGGATTAAAGAGGAACCTTAGGGGATTCTATGACTTAGAGCTGAAGAGACAATGCATCCTAGGCTTGGATAACAGACAGTTTAAACCATGGACATTGGAGATGGAATGATGTATGTAAGGGACGGCAAATAAGCTGTTTGGGCTAGACTGAAGAGGGTGTGAAAGGAAGTAAGATGAAATAAGTCTGGAAAGATAAACTAGAGCCAGGCTGTAAAGGGCTTTAAATGCCAAACAAAGGAGTTAGCATTTCATCCTAGAGAAAACAGGGAACCACGGAAGTGTCCTCAGCAGGGGAATGACATGATGAGACCAGTATTTTAGTAATGCCAGTGTGGCAGTTTTATGGAGAATGGCTTAGGGAGAAGTGAGAGTGCAGGCCACAATTAAGAGCCAATTGTAATAGAGTAGATGAGAACAAAACTCAGAGAGAGGCTATGTGAGTAGAAAGAAGGAGACAGATACAGGATATGTTATGTAGGTAAAATCAGCAAGACTTGGAAACATTGGATATGGGGGTTAAAAGAGAGGGGAAAATGGAAGATGATTCTGAGATTGTGAACTTGAGTAAGTAGAGACACCCTCAACAGAAACAGTGTACATAACTTTCCTTCTCTGGGCCTCAGTTCTCCCATATGTAATTTGAAGTGCTTGGTCTAGAAGAAACCTATGACTCTTTCCACCCACCATTCCTGTAACTTTCCAAACTAATGTACGAATCTCTGGCCACCACTCCCATAGATAGATTAGATAGCTAGATATAGATACACACACACACACACACACACACACACAGATATAGATACACAAAAATTACACACACACATTCACACACACACACACACGCATGCATATATGTTGTCTCTCCCTATTAGAATGTAAGCTCCTTGGGGTCAGGTACTGTTTTTGCTTTAGTATTTGTATCTAGCCCTGACCATGGTCCTTGACACACAGGAGATGCTTCAAAAAATACCATTTCCTTATTCATTCATTCATTCAATTTGTTATAGCTCTTAATCCTAGGAACTTTTTTCAGTCTCATTTCAAACTCCTAAGTTGGATCAGGGAGTGTGGAGAGGATATTAATAGTTCCTAATGTAGTGAGAAAAAAAAAAGCACTGGACCTGGGTTTGAATCCCAAGTGACACTATTCCTGTGGCCCTGAACAAGTCACTTCATTTCCACCTTGGCTGTACTACTCTGGACTTCTCCATGATGCCCCAGGAACCTCTTCACTCTGCTAGATTATATCAACCTTAAACTCACACTTCATCAATATTCTTTCCCCCTGGGGCCCTTCTCTCTTTCTGATTGATGGGAGGAGATTTCTTATCCCAGAACTTCCATTTAAGGAGGAAGCCCGGTTCAGCTATCTCTTCATTTCCAAGTTTCACTCCTTTGGACTTCTTCATACCTCTCCATCAGGTACCTTCTCCTCTCTCTCCTACTTTTCTCCTTCCTTCTGCATGTTGTCTTCCCCCATTGGATTGTAAGTTCCTTGAAGGACTGTCTTTTGTCTTTCTTTGACTCCCTAGAGCTTAGCACAGAGCCTAGCTCATAGCAAGGTGCTTAATAAATGTTTATTGACCAAATGACATTGCTGAATCATAGAATTTCAATAAAAAGGGATCTCAGCAGCCACTTAGTCCACCTCATATCCCTACCAATGACACAGTCAGCAACCCATCATTGTTCCCACCACCTTTTTCTTCGGTAAATGACCTGTAGCAGAGAAAACGAAGATTATCCTTCAGCATTTTCTTCTCATTACCTTAATTTTCTCTATCAGTCCATTTCCTGATCTGTATAAAAATATTGCAGACCAAATTTGGGGTCTCCTTATTTTCTTAGGGATTCAGACCACCGGAGTCAGATTTATGAAAAAAAATTCTCCATAGAAAAAGTGGCCCTGATTCTTAAGTCTGAGATGCTCCAGGGAGTGGTGAGATAAGTCCTCTCACTCCCACCAAGTGACGACCAAAATGTGTGATCTGCTCTATATCATGTAGTGGGGTCAAGTTATAGTGAGAAAAGCACAGGGAATAGAATGCAAACCTCTGGATTTAAATCCTGACTGGGTTATTTGCTACCTTGATTTCCCTAGACAAATGCTCTATTCTAAGATGACAGTATAATTACTATCCAGATACCATCCAGTATTATTACACCCAACCTCAGAACAAGACAAAGCTGCTTTAGACAAATCCTCGTCAGTGTGAAAAAGATTATTTGAACCGACATGATGCAATAGGAAGAGCTGTGGGTTGGAATCAGAAGACCAGGATTTGAATTCTGACTCTACCACTTAATACTTTGTGACCTTGGGCAAGTTGTTTGACCTCTGTGCCTCAATTTCTTTATGTAAAATGAAGCATTTAGACAATTCCCCTTCCAGCTCTGACATTTTATGATCCTAAGTCTCTTCCCTTTTCTTGGAACATTTCCTCTTCTGAAAGCGAGGTGGTTCAGCGGATGGAGCATTGGATCTCAAGTCAGGAAGACCTGAGTTCAGATGCCACCTCAGACACTAGCTGAGTAGTCCTGGGCATGCCACTTAGCCTCTATCTCCCTCAATGTCACCATCAGTAAAATAGTGATAATAACAGCACTTACTTTCCTGGGTTATTGTGAGGAGAAAATGGAATAAGATTTGTAAAGCGCTTTGTAAACTTTAAAGCACCATGTAAATGCTAGTTATTAGACTAAATCATCCCTAAGATCCCTCCAGTTATGCTTGGGCCACATTTGGGCTTACCATTTGTTTGTGTGTGTTTTCTCCATTCCCCTTCACAGTGCTGATCTTCTCATCAGGGCCAGAGGGATGGGTTTGTGTGTTCTCAGCTGAAATACTCTTTAACTCTTCATGTATACTTTGGCCAATCAAGACTCACCTCTCCACTGGAATGGTGTTCATTCAAAGCAAGTTTTCTCGTCAATCTATACAAGAGAAATTGTGTTCTAAACCCTCTTGCCCATAGCCTCCCTTAATACTGTCCTACAGATGGAGCATGCCAAGAGAAAGCATTCACAAGCACCGGCATTATTTTTTAGGATGATGGAATAATATGAAGGAACCAAGGACAAAGGATAATTTATTCCCGACAAAGTCAACACCTTTGCTTTGCACCAGCTCTTGCAGTTAAAAAAACCCAGTTGTTAATTGGGCTTGCTTTATGAAAAGCTCATTAGCATCCCCATATAACTAAAATGCACAGCTCCAGAGTTAATTGCAATCCTGCACTGCGGTGAACAACGACAGTGATGACATTTGCATATTGTACATAAAATTAAAAATACATGTCAGATAGGTGCTCCTGTTATTTCTCTTCACCAAAAAGAGTTCGCCTTGAATACCATTGCATTCACAGCAGTAATGGGGAAGATTTTTGAATTTGAATGGAAATCATATGTATAGTATGAGCTTTAGAAAGGCAGGGAGTCTACAAAAGATTGGAGGAAACCAAATATGAACCATTCTATAGTCCCAACCACAACAGCTGGGATCTCCCCCCAAGGATAGAGATATGTCATCCTGCACAGGATGTGTGGCATGTTCATCCAGCGTCTTTCATCTAAGACTCTCAAGTGATTCTGTGAGGACAAGTCTTAGAGCAGCATGATTCTTCAACCTATTCTCTCCAAATATGCCCAGGCTTCTTTACGGACTAAGTGGAATAGATGGAGTGTAGATGGTGCACTGCACTTTGGGTCATATGGTGTTTAATACTGCTAGGGCTCAACTTATCTCTTCTCCATGCTTTGCTAGGTTCAGAGCATTCAACATTCTGGTTTCAAATTTTGGTAATGCTGCTTACTACCTTTGTATGACCTTTGGCCTAAGTTTCTTCACCTGTATAATATAATTCAATCTCTAAGGTTCCTTCCAGTTCTAAATCTATACTCCTAGTCAATTCCTGTGCAAATCCTTCCTGTTAAGAAAGCCAAGGATGGGAAAACACAGTATGAGTGAAAGCAGCATTGCTTATTATAAGGCCCATCTTTTCTCTTCAGCTGTGCTTTACAAACCTTAAATTACAATAAAAATGTGAATTATCATTTACTTTATTTAGTTAGTTTTAGCTCTGTTTCACTTGAGGAAGAAATTGAGGCCCAGAGAAGTTAATTAGATTTGTTCAAGGTCACGAAGTTGGTAACAGAGCTGAGACTCAAACCCATGTCTTCTAAATCCCAGCCCCCTGCTTTCAGTAAGACTCTGCTGTTGATCCAAGCTTCCTCTCTCCTTGGAGGATTCTTAATCTGGGACAAACTCTCTTTATGAAATCAAGTCCTGATTGCTTGTTTGAAAGGAAAGAAAACTGGCATTTATGTAGGACTTTGAGGTGTGCAAAGTGCCTTCCAGGTATTATTTCATTTAATTTTTTTTTGGCAGGGCAATTGGGGTTAAGTGACTTGCCCAAGGTCACACAGTTAGTACATGTGCCAAGTATCTGAGGTCAAATTTGAACTCAGGTCCTACTGACTCTAGGGCGGGTGCTCTACTCACTGCGCCACCTAGCTGCCCCCCCCCAGGTATTATTCCACTTGATCTTCATGGAACCAGGGACTAGTCGATGGGGACACAGTCCTCAGGGCATACTGCCTGTAATATGGCCAGTCCCCTATTACACCCACAAGTTTGTGAGATGAACATTACAGGTACTATTATTCTCAGTTTAGAGATGAGAAAAACAAGGCTCTGAATGGTGAGATGATTTGCCCATGGTGACAAAACTACTAAGTATTAGAGGCAGGATTTGAACCTGAAACTCTTGATGCCTAGTCCTATAATCATTTAATCATTACATTATGCTACCTTTCAGCCCTGATATATACATAATCAATGGTATGAGCAATAGAAGTCAGCAGGCAAAAGAGTTAGAGTTCCCTTTTTCTGGTCTAAGATACACAATTCACTCCATTCAAGTAATTACACAGTGGCACTCCTCAGGATTCTTTTGGGGAGGGGGTAGTATGTCACAGACCTATGATTTCATCAATATTGGGAATCTGTAGTATGGAAAGTTCCTCCTAACTCATCAGGAATTTATAGCCTTAAAGGTTTATGGGGCATTGAGGGCAAAAGTAACTTACTCATTCAGCAGGCAGCATAACCCTGGTTCTCTAGCCATTATGCTATACTGCCTCTCTTCTCCTGGAAATATGAAGTAAGACATAGTTATCCCTCATGGAGTTGATAGTGCTAGTAAAGGAGAGAAATGTGTATTCAAAAAACTAAGATGCAGGGCATTGTGCCCAAATGTCACAAACAAGAATCTACAGAATTTCAAGAGAGGGAGAGATCATTTTCAGTTAGAATAATCAAGGAAGACTTCATGGAGGAAAAAGTAACAACTAGATTTTAAAGGATGGGCAGGATTTAAAAAACAAAGATGGGGTGGAAAGTGGAGCAAAGCATGCAGGCAGAGGAACGGCATAGACAAAAGCACAGAGGTGGTAAAGTGACAGTCATCTTTGGGAAGTGAGGAGTAGGCTAGTTATATACGTATGTATATATGTGTACACACATGTATGTATGTACATATGCACACATATCTGCATACATACATACATGTTGTCTTTTCTGGCAATTTTAGTCATGTCTAACTCTTTAGGACTCCATTTGGGGTTTTCTTGGCAAAGATACTGGAGTGGTTTATCATTTCCTTTTCCAGTTCATTTTACAGATGAGGAAACTGAGGCAAATAAAATTAAATGACTCACCCAGGGTCAGATAGCTTGTAAATATCTGAAGCCAGATATGAATTCAGGAACGTGAATCTTCCTGACTCCAGGTCTAGCACTCTATATACACACACATCACATATGTATGTGTATATATATATATATATATATGCGTGTAAGTATATGTGTGTACGTGTGTATATGTATACATATGTACATGCATAGTTTTATACACACATATAACTGGCCTACTCCTCATTCTGCAAAAATGACTGGCACTTTGCCACTTCTGTGTTTTTATCTATGCTGTTCCCTCTGCCTAAATGCTCTGGATAGATAAACAGATATTGATATGTGTGTGTGCGCGCGTGTGTGCGTGTGTACGTATATAATGTACATATTATATACATACATACAAATTGATATAAGTAGATGGGTTAGTCGGTTGTTTGCTGTCCTTCATTCTTGAAGAGGACCAAAATGACATCACTATGTATAGTGTGTCCAACTGTGGCTCATTAGACCAATACAAGCTCAGAAGGCTCTATCCCAAGTCGGGCACCAACAGTCCATGTGAACATTTGGGGTGAAGATGTCTCTGCATTGGTGCATTTCACATTTCTTTTGAACTACTGTAATTCTGTTTCACTCATAGAGCACAGTGCCTTCTTTGTTGTGTGTATGCCATGCTGGGCAATCCTTTGCCAGTGTCTCTCACGTCACACAATCAGTTCCAAAGTTCTTCAGAGAGACCTTGAAAGTGTCCTTGTATTGCTTCTTCTGACTTTCATGTGAGCACTTGTCTTATGTGAGTTTTCTATAAATGTACTTTTGACACTCAAACAACGTGGCCAGCCTATCTGAGCTGTGCTCTCTGCGGTAGAGTTTAAGTGCTTAGCAGTTTAGCTTGAGAAAGGACCTCAATGTCCCATACCTTATCTTGCCAGGTGATCTTCAGAATTTCCTCAGACAATTCAAATGGAAGTGATTTAGTTTCTTGGCATATCTCTGGTATACTGTCCAGATTTCACAGACATACAATAATGAGGTCAACACAACAGCTCTATAGTCCTTCAGTTTAGTAGGGAGTCTAATACCACTTCTCTCCCATGCTTTCCTTTGGAGTCTCCCAACACTGAACACTGAGCTAGCTCCGGCAATGAGTGCACCAAATTCATCATCTATGTAGACATCCCTGGAAAGCATACTGCCAAGTTAAGCGAACTCATCCACAGCATTCAATATTTCTCCATTTGCTATAATCAATATTTCCATATATGGATGATGTGCTGCTAGCTGGTGGAGAACCTGTGTTTTCTTGGCGTTAATTATTAGGCCAAAATTAGCAAAAGCAGCAGAGAATTGATCTATATTCTGTTGCAACTCAGCTTCAAAGGTTTTATTGAGTACACAATCATTTGTGAACAGGAAGTTGTATAACAACTCTCCCTCCACTTTAGTCTTGACTTGTAGACTTTTCAAGTTAAATAATTTACTATTGGTGTAGTAGCTGACCTTGATGCTGTTTTTATCCTCATTGAAGGTGTCTGATGATATTGCTGAAAACATCATGCTAAAAAGCATGAGAGCATGTACACAGCCTTACTTTACTTCACTGGTGACTGGGAAAGCACAAGAGAACTGTCCATTATCTAGGATCCATGTAAGCATGCCATCATGAAACTGGCATACAATACTGATTAACTTCTCCAGGCAACCAAATTTTGCCATAATTTTCTACAAGCCCTCATGAGTGAACAGTATCAAAGACCTTGGTCAGGTTGATAAATGTTGTGCACAGACCTCTCTTCTGCTCCTGGCATTTTTCCTGGAGTTGTCAGGCAGAAAACAGTATATTAACCATTCCTCAACTCCTTCTGAAGCCACATTGGCTCTCAGGTAAATGACCATCTTCCAGGTGAAGGATCAGCCTACTAAGGAGGACTCTGGCAAGAATTTTGCCAGCAATGACTAAGAGAGAGACTCACCCACTCCCACCCCCATGACTGTCACAGGACAATCTATTTCTTTTACCTTTATAGAGATGGATAATGGAGCATCCTTGAACTCCTGGGGGAATAATTTCCTCTTGCCAAGTAACCTGGAAAATTTTAGTCAGCTTTTGTATGAGCAAAGGACTCCCTGCCTTGTAAATCTCAGCTGGAATAAAATCAGCACCAGGTGCTTTGCCACATGAGAGGAGCCAATGGCATCAAAAGCCTATTCTTCAGTTGAAAGTTTAGCTAGAGAGGGATTGGCATCAACCTGAGGGAAACAGTCAGTGGCTTCAACATTGACTGATGTTGGTCTGTTAACATTATGAAAGTGTTCAGCTCATCTCTCCAGGATCATGTCCTTATTAATTAAAGTGGCTCCAATAGTACTGAGTAGTTGAGATGTGTCATAGGTCTTTGACCCATAAATAGTCTTCAGGGCATCATAAAAGACCTTTGGATTGTTATTATCAGTGTAAAACTGAATTTCAACTGCCTTCTCACTAAGCCAAGAATCCTGCATCTGTCTAAGCTCCTCTTGCACTTTAATTTTGATGAAACTAAACACTACCTTCTTAGAGACAGATGAATTATCCTGCTGGAAAACCCTGTGGAGTTCTCATTTTTCTTTTAGCAGCTTCTGAATTTCCCCATCATTTTCATCAAACCAGTCAATGTTTTCAAGTGTTCTGACCCAGATGAGTAAATGCAGTTCTGTATACCAAATCTCTGAAAGCCACCCACTCCTTTCCTGCACCAATATTGCCA